>NC_057808.1:551885658-551892583 GCF_018294505.1 Triticum aestivum
GCCGGAGCCGCCCCGACGAGGTACTGCCTCGATGCCGTCCATTGCCGGTTTTTGTTAAAAAAAACCCTTCGTTAAAAAAAACCCTAGATCGGTTTTTTTCGGTTTTGTTATTTTGCGAGCGTTCACCGAACCGTTCATTTTAACGAACACGTTCATCGGTTTTTCTCTGTTAACGAACGTCCGTTCTTTAAGCGTTCGTCCGTTTTTCTTTTTCGTCGGATTTTTCTGCGATTATCTCAGATTCGATTTCTGATCGAATTTTCGTTTCTGTTTAACTTCTCGCTCGTTTATCGGAATCAGGCGATTCAAGCGCCTAGAGTTTCGTCTCGAAATTCTCTTTCCGTTTCACCTACTCAAACAAGTTTTTGCTACAGTAAAATTTGACCTAGATCCGGATTAGTAAACGAAGTTTTTTTCTTTCGCCGTTTGACTTTTGTTGCTTCGTTCGAGTTGATTCTTTTTGCAAACCGGAGTTCTTAAGTTGAACTTTCTGGTTGGATCTTTCATTCGAGTTTTACCTGTGCATTAGATGAGTACTGATTGTATGCTTGTTTGTTTGCGATAGAGTACCCGGAGTGTGCCGCTTGTTACTTCAAATCGCTAGGTTTTGCGGATCATCAGCAAGGCAAGTAACACTTTGATCATATACCATCCATACCCAGTTTTTATTGCATTAGATCTGTTTTCCTCAAACACTTGCATGATTAGGATCTAATTAAATTGTGGGTATTGGGCAGTAGTTGAGGTAGTTCCTATTACCTGTTTCTTAGCAAACCCTTGGGAGTTACTTCTACGTTTGCTATTATATTGCCATGCTATGCTCGTAGACGTGGATTGGGTTTGAGAGATTTCCATGACAGATGTGAGATTGTTAATTAATGGTTTACTTAAGGTGGCAACTAAAACTCACATCTGGGTGGATTGAGGTACCTGGGTATTCCAGGATTGCCTGTTTTTCTTTTGGACCGCCACCCAGGTTCAAAGGGATCATGAGATTATTCATGCTAGAAACTTCCGTGTGCAGCCGCAAGCTATTATGGGCTCTAGCATAGTTGACTAAGTTGTGTGAACTCTTACAGTGGTAGACTAGCAGATGTAGGGGAAAGTAGGTGTAACTGTCTACCCATACGTAAGGTGCAAACACTTCTGAAAGACTGTGTCTCGGTCATCCGTTACTCAAACACCCTGTAGTGCGAGTAATCCAACGGAGGCGATCGAGTCTTGTGGGGAAAAGTGCACAAACCTCTGCAGAGTGTACAAACTAATCATGGTTAGCCGTGTCCCCGGTTATGGACAACTTGAGTATCTAGTACTTGGATTATCATGTGAATCTCATCACTATGTTACTTCTAATTAATTTTGATGGGTTATTGATGACATTTAATTGGGATTGAGATGCTGTCAACCATCTCAATGTTTCACAACCACCATGATAGTTAAATAAAATTTATTCCTTTGGAGTAGGATAAAATTGGCTTTTCGCAAAACTGTAACCATAGAGCTTTCCACCAGCCATATATGCATGTAGTATAGCATTGTTATTGTTCATTTTTCTCTATGTGTTACATTGCCAGCATATTCTATGTGATGACCCGTTTTCGGGCTGCAACGTTTCATGTTGCAGACTTTTCAGACGACGAGTAAGGTGCCTTAGGTCGTGGTCTTATACTCAGTGATGCCGCTGGAGTTGATGGACTCACTTATCTTCCAAGTCTTCCGCTGTTTTCGTTATTAGATGGCCTTAAGCCATGTTTATCATACTTATTCTCTTTGGAGATATTCGATGTAATAAGTGTGTGATTGCCACTCTGTTATAAATCCTCCATTTGTACTGTGCGTGTCAGCATTACTGATCCAGGGATGACACTGGTGCATAGCAGCACAGACCATTTGAGGTCTGGTCGCTACAGTGGCTCAGACATTTCATCGAACACCTCATGTGAATAGGAGGTGAGCTAGAGCACCCAAATGCCCTCCCCTCGCCGGCCAGAAAAAACAGAGCATTGTGGAGTGCTCTGTTGTGGCAATGGGGTATATATAGGGAACTCATTGGTCCCGGTTCGTGGCACCAACCGGGACCAATGGTCCCGGTTGGTGCCACGAACCGGGACCGATGACTCCCTTTCGTCCCAGTTGGTGGCACCAACCGGGACCAAAGGCCTTGTGCTGCCCCGCGTCAAAAGTTTAGTCCCACCTCGCTAGTTGAGAGGGCTCGAGAGTGGTTTATAAGCGCTGCTGTGCCCACCCTCTCGAGCTCCTCTCAACTGCAGGCTTTCAGGCCTAACCGTTCTCTTTGCCTGTGGGGCCTACTGGGCCTTCTGCGGGCCTGAATCCTGGCCCACTGATGGGTTTCAAGTCGTATTCAGGCCGTGGTGGCCTAATTTTTTTCTCTGTTTTTTGTTTTCTCTTTCGCTTTATTTGTTTTGTTTTGTTTCTACTTACAACAAAAAACTTATTTATTTTATTTCTAATTACTTATGTATTTTACTTTAATTATTTTATTTTTATTTATTTTACTACTGCTATTTTTATTTATTTTACTGCTATTTTTATTTAATTTATTAAGGTTTATTTATTTTAGTTACTATAGTTTATTTTATTTTATTAAGGTTTATTTATTTTTATTTATTTTATTAAGGTTTATTTATTTTATTTACTATAAAAAATGAACATAGATGCGCTTATAGAGGAAATTCAACCTAAATTCATAATAAATTTTTATGAAATTTACTGTGAATTTAGGTCAATTTCCCTGTATAAGGGCATCTATTTTCACTTTAAGAGGAGCTCAACAAGGCAGAGAGGGACGGGCTTATAAACTGGTGTGAGCGCCCTTCGGTTGGCGAGGTGGGACTAAACACTGGCCGCAACTAGGACCAGCCCTTTAGTCCCGGTTTGTGGTATGAACCGGGACTAAAGGGTGGTGGGCCAGGAGCGTGGCCCATTGGTCCCGGTTTGTCCCACCAACCGGGACCAAAGGGTCCGAACGAACCGGGACCAATGCCCCCACGAGGCCCGGCAGGCCCCTGGCCGCACGAACAGGGACCAATGCTCACATTAGTCCCGGTTCGTGACTGAACCGGGACTAATGTGAATATTGCCCTGTGACCAAAGCCCAGTTTTCTACTAGTGGACCGTCCGGGAAGTTAGATGATTTTGAATGATGAGGGGTGATTAGAGATTAGAGGATAAATTGAGCAGTGATGAGGGGTGGTGATTAGAGATTAGAGATTAAAATAATTCAGAAATTTGAAAATAAAAAAAATTCAATTTTTTTTCAAAAAAAATCATAAAATTTCCTTTAGTCCCGGTTGGTGTTACCAACCGGGACTAAAGGTGGAGCTCCACGTGGCCGCGGCTCCACGTGGACTAAAGGGGAGAGGCATTAGTAACGAAACCGGGACTAAAGGGCCTTACCAACCGGGCCAAAAGCCTCTTTTTCTACTAGTGATTAAGGAGTGGCCAGTGTTGCTCACCTTTGAGATCAGAAGATAGTTCTCATTCTCTTTACTGGAAGATCCCAGCAATCAGGTCGGAACCGGAGCTCACCCTCTCCGCTCATATATCGTCGTCTGCAGCACAACATAATGAACACACTTAATCAAATCCATGACATAACCCATCTAATACGGATAGACCAAAAACATGAATGTATGGAATCCATGTAGAAGTAAAGAGAGGGGAAATGACTTAAACGCCTATAAACACTGAGAGTTAGGATGTAAGTCTTAAGTTCAATTGTTTATGTTCAAGCCTGAATGAAAATGTTTCTTCTTTCCATTAGACAAACATGTACTGGCTTCAATGCCCTATTTCCTAACAGTGAAATCTAAGATCGGACAAGAGAGCTTAGTTGATCAATGATTTCTGTTTTCTTAAATCATGTCAATAATAGTACCAAAGAAATATATCTGTTTATGTGTACCAAAGAAATCAAGTAATTCATGCGGCAGGATTCACAACTTCAATTTTTTTTTACAAATACCTGTCCTTATCCTACCACGTATATTCAGGACAATAGTGTGTGTACATTCAGTAGTGCACGGCTCACGATTACAACCACCAAATGTGAAACCACAGCCATGACCGATGAAAGACAGGGGTGGATAAGCAAACTGGAAAAATACTGCTTGTATATTCAGGGCGAAACATACCTATATCGTTCCAGCTGTCGCGCAGGTACCCTAATCCGGTTCGCAAATTCAACCAAATTTTCAAAAATTACACTTCCTTTCACATAAACATGCCTGCTCTTGTCATAAAAAATATCCATGCCAACAAAGTTCCCATCACTGTCGAAGAGTGGCTTGCCATCATCAGCCTTTGCACATAAAAAGAGCGAAAATCAACAAGGTTTGCATCAAACAAAGTAAAAGTGCGGCATCTAATGGGGACGTAGAATAGGTCATTCACTCATTCTGATTCCTCAAAAGACATTATTCATTTATTTACTTATTTCCATACAAACTGACAACATACCTTGCAAATCACATTCTTGGAAGGCGGTGAACCTTTTTTCAGGATCTCCTTTACGGTCGTCGCCCCACCAGAGTCGTTAAAGTGTATGGCTATTACGACAATGCAGGGTGGAATTCCCACCCCATGGCGGAGATGTACTTCACACACATCAAGGAACCCAGTCACTTTGACAAAAGCAGCCCCAACAATCCCGTGATCTAATTCACATTCCTCCAAGCACCCAGGGGCAACACTATTAAATGCATCGCGCACTTGAATCTGAAATGACACCAAAGCAAGAAGAGAAAAGAGAATTACCACAATTAACTTAAAATGAACAACAAAACAAGCAAAATGGGAAAATAGTGACCAACCTTCATGGCAGAGCTGGATTTTGTTGTCCCTCACAGCTGCAGCCAAATTTGTTGTGGTCAACACTTTTGTACAAGATGGATTCTGTTCTATAGGAATGCCCGAGCATAAAAACGCAATGGTGTCTCCTACAAAAGATCAAAAAGTTAACCAGTAGTGCAGATGTGTATTCAGGGAATTCAGAATCTTCCAAAAGCAAGATCACCATCAAACAAGGATATCCAGACGACACCACGGGCCATTTTGGATGGAGCGTCACCAGAACGGTTGGAGACATCTCGAGCAGAAGCACTAGAGCTGCCATGTCCGGCAGTATCAGTAGCACCTGAAGCTACTTAAAATAAATATGACACAAAACCACAATTGTAAGTGCTCCCACTGAGTTGTTAAAAATGTGGGCAAAAGCAGGGGAAAAAAAGGTGACCAGCTGACCTGGAGGCAGTGACTCAATCGACTTTCCAACACTAGTGCAAGTCGTTAGGTTCTCATTTGAGCACGGCTTCCGGTCAGCCTTGCTAGTTATTACCTCCTCATTTGTACTCCTTGAGGGATCATAACCGTGGCTCATAGATGTCGGCATCTGTCCAAACCCTAGAGCAGGACGAAATCAATGCAAAATATACTAGTGATTAGTAGCGAGTAAAGCAGGGCGTAAAACCAATCAGCTCACACGCTTGAAAAGGTTGCTACTATAGTTTTTACTTCAAAGCATATGATGGTTATTGAATTAGTACAAGCCTTATAGGCCTCCTTTTTGGGCCCGGAAACCTTCCAAAATAGGCCGTGTATGCGACTGGAACTCATGAGATCGCCGACGCCTTCCTCTCCGCGCATCCGGCTAGCTAGGGTTAGGGCTCGGGATTGAGGGCCGGGTTGGAGGGAGGCCATGCATGGGTGTCAGCCGGCGAAGCAGCGGCTTGTGGGCGGGGAACCGCTGGATGCGGGTGGCGGAGCCAAGTCTGTGGGCGGCGGGGAGCCGCCGAAGACTGAGGAGGAGGAGGGTGGGTTGGGGATGACGGAGGCGTGGAGAACTTACCGGAGTGAAGGGAGATGGAGGAGGAAGTCGCCGTCGTCGGAGACCAAGGACGAGCGGAGGCGACTATAGAGCCTTTTTTTGTTTAGTATAGGTTGGACACAAGTTCTCTTCTCGAGAGCTTTTCTTTTGACAAGGGGAGACGATAAGGGCCAGTCCTCTAGTTTGGAAGGTTTCCGGGCCCAAAAAGGAGGCCTATTTTTTTTTTCCTTCTTCTTCTTCTTTTTTGAGGGTTTTTCTTCTTCTTTTGAAAGGTAGGAAGTGCTGTTTGCCCGCTGTCATACTACCATAGAGAGTATTCTTTATTTAATAGTGTATTGTATTAAATTTGTTTCTCTATTTAAAATTGGAAATTTTGTTCTTCCTTATTTAACACCAAATCTAAATTTATGGTCCCTTTGTGACTCATTTGTCCATTTTGATGGCTAACTATGTTAATTGACATCTGAAATGACGATTTTACTCCTAGGGCAACTTGTGACCAATTATTCACCTGACGAAAAAAAAAGTCAATACTTTTTTTCCAATCAAGACAACAACATGGGATGCTATCATATAAACCTTTTTTTATTTTCTATATAAAAATACGCAAAGAGCACGCAAACATGCACACACGACAACGCACACATGCACAAAATTAAACGAACACCACACATGTATACAACACAACGTATGCATGCACACACACTCGGCCCGGGTGCATGGAGCGCGTGCGTCCCCGCATCCGGTTCGTCGTGCTACGGCGCAGCTTGCCCACAACTGCACCCAGCGTCATCTCAGAAAGACTGCAACACCTCCTTATCGCTATTGCTCAATGAAAAGCCAAAGACTAAGGTGGTCGTGCTTCGGCCCTGGAGCACGCGTGAAGCGCGCGTATGGAGTACCCCCGTCGTGGCCATCGTTGTGAGAGTACCATGCATGAGCACACTGGCGGAGCTATGTACAATGCTGGAGGTGCCACAGCCCCCAGCTTTGACTAGTTTGTGAAGAAATTTTTTTGGGGATGGCTGAGATTCAGAAAATAGGGTATTTTTGCCCCTGAAAATTGGTGTTTTATCTTTT
>NC_057808.1:551892844-551894986 GCF_018294505.1 Triticum aestivum
CGAACATGTCGAGCAAGAATGAATCGACGGCGGCCGGTAGCGAGCGCAAGAAGAACATGACTGTGCCAAGGGCAATGGAAGAGTTGGCAGCGGCTAGGCACATTTGCACGACGGCGCGATCAAATAGCCGCATACAACCGTTCATAGCCGCGACGGCGAAGGCAAGAGAGAAAGAAGGAAGAAGATAAAATGGGAAGGGTGGAGGCGCAGGGTCCGGGAAGGGTTTTGAGTGAGCCGGGGGTGTTGGAGTCCTACGTGTGTGGTGTCCGGACTCCTGCAAACCTCCCCCACTTTTGTCTCCGGTTTGCGGGAGAAAACGCGTCCGGACCGCCCACGGACCGATATAGGCCCGCGTTGGATGGCTTTCGCGGTCCAGAGAGCGCAGTCCAAAAGAACGCAGGCGGTTTGCATGTCCGTCTTGGAGATGCCTTAGCAGGTAGTTTCCTTGGTTAGCCTCCCACCCCATCGATGGTTGTTTCTCTAAGAAAAAAAACATTGATAGGCCTCCCTCCCACCGGTCCAACCTCGTCCTCCAACATTTTTTCTCTCCCGCATCATCACACCAGAGAAACCGGTGACAAAAACACGCATTGAAACACAAGCACAGCCTCGTATGCGGGAATCTGGCGTATCTCCCGCGCCTGGATCCCCGTATCTCCCTTTGCTTTTTGGCCATCTTTCTTTCTCTCATGTGTGAGATCCAATCGAGGCACATAACCCGCCGCCGTCGTCTGCTGGCCATGTTGGTTTCTGAGCTCTAGATCCAAGCGGTTGGACGGCGGCCGCGTGGGCAGGGCACAGGCGCTGCATAGAGCGCGCGCTCTATGCATGCCAGCCTTACGATCACCACCTTGTGCTGGCGCTTGGCTGGTTTTAGTCGCGTCTGGCCATGTCCAGTAGCTAGAGGGGGCTAAGATAGGAGTGCTTGAGGCTGCAATTGGGGCCTAGGTGTAGTGAGTTGAGTACAGGTTCTTCTAGAAGGTTCTGGATAGTAGGTGTTTGTTATTTGCAAAATGCAAATAAACCAGAGTTTGGTTGTGAGCTTGGGTGTGGTTGATTTAGTCACTAGGGTGAGTGTGTATGCAAATTTGCAGAGCAAATGGGTCCTTGTAGTTAGTACTTGCTGTTCAAAGTGAAAGAATGGACCAGAATGTAAAAGTGGACGAGGGGCTCAAATGCAAAAGTTTCTGGTGGGGTCAGGGACTTTTCTGAGGTATATTTGACCCAAAGAAATTTTGATAATTATCCAGGAATTTTCCTAATTGCATAAATGGTAGTTGCTTCATAACCTAGGTGCTTGAGAAAAGAATATATTCCACGGTTTTAGGTTATGAGCAAATGTGAGGCTGTCCTAAAGAGAGAAGGAGAGCTAGTAAGAGGTTTTTAGTTGGTTTAATTAAATTTGTTAAGCCCAGATGAGTTGACTGAGAAAAATCAGAGTAAAGAATCAGCTAGCAAGATCAACTGAAACAGAAGAAAGAAAAAGCAAGGGGCAAAAACAGGGTATTACATCAGGCGGCCTCTTCGCCTAGGGTTTGGGGTCCTCCGGGGCCGCTCGCCGATAGGATGTTTCACCCAGCCTCGCCCCACCGGTCCTGCACGACCCGCGAGAGACAGACCAGCTAGTTGAGACATGAATCGTGTTTTGTCATTCCAAAGAATTGTGAATAACGTCGAGATGGGCGTCCTGGGTTTGGACCCAACTGGGCGTGGGCGAGCGTTCGCTCCTGGCGCCCGGCCTCTCGCCTCTCGGCGGTGACCACTGGAGTGCCCTCAAGCAGCTGATGCCGACATACGGTGCTCTCACGCGCGTGAGCGTGGGCGGGGCGGAAGACTTCGTTCTAGCACGACTGGTGGCTCTCCTGTGGCCCACTTCCCTGCCCTGTTCACCCACGCCGTCTGCCCGGAGGTCACGGTGCGGGAGGCCCGGCCGGCGCCATGGCATGCGTGACCTGCTCGTCCCCCGCCTTACCCCGATTGCCGCTGGGGATTGTGCCATCGTTCAGAACCTCGTGGGGGACGTCACGGGGGCCGCGCTGCCGAATGCACGGCTCGCTGCTCTTTGTTCTGACTCCAGGGCAAGTTCTCAGCCCGTGTGGCGTACGCGCTCGTCCGCTTTGGAGGAGTGGAGGTGCCCAATGT
>NC_057808.1:551895446-551897180 GCF_018294505.1 Triticum aestivum
GGGAACGCCGCCTGGCCGGACGTTCAGACTGGTGCGAAAGTCGGTGAAGACGACAGAGGGCAGCCCTTTGGTGAAGACGTCAGCAAACTGTGAGCCGGACGGAACGTGAAGAACACGAGCCTCGCCCAACGCAATATGATCGCGGACGAAGTGGAGATCAATCTTGACATGTTTGGTCCGCTGGTGTTGCACGGGGTTGGTGGAGAGGTACGTGGCACTGATGTTGTCGCAGTAGATGATGGTGGGCGCGGCGGTGGACGATGAAGCTCGTGGAGAAGTTGGCGCAGCCAGGTGGTCTCGGCGACGCAGTTGGCGACGGCTCTATATTCTGCTTCAGCACTTGATCGAGAAACAGTGGGCTGACGCTTCGAAGACCAGGACACGAGATTGGGCCCAAGGAATACGCAGAAACCCGACGTGGATTTGCGTGTGTCAGGGCATCCGGCCCAATCAGCACCGAAATAGGCAAGCAGGTCCTGAGAAGGAGAACAGTAGAACTGCAGGCCATAGTGGGAGGTGCCTTGGAGATACCGGAGTATGCGTTTGACAAGGGTGAGATGCGAGGTGCGGGGCGCGTGCATGAAGAGACACGCCTGTTGAACGGCGTAGGAAATATCGGGCCGAGTTAGGGTAAGGTACTGTAGGGCGCCGGCGAGGCTTCTGTAGTGTGTGGGATTGGAGAGAGGGTCTCCATCGAAGGCGGAGGGTTTGGCCTTGGTGTCAATGGGAGTCGAGATCGGGTTGCAATTTAACATGTTGGCTCGATCTAAGATCTCGAGGAGGTACTGTTGTTGGGAGAGAAAAAGGCCAGAGGAGGTGCGGGTTACGTTGACACCAAGAAAATGATGGATGTCACCGAGATCGGACATGGCAAATTCAGCCTTGAGAGCGGTGATGATAGAGGACAGGGTGGAAGAGTTGTTGGCGGTGAGAATAATGTCATCGACATAAAGAAGTAAGTAAGCCGTGGAAGAGCCGCGGTGCAAGATGAAGTGGGAAGTGTCACACCGAGAGGAGACAAAACCCAAGGATAGGATGAAGGACTTGAACCGTAGAAACCAGGTGCGGGGAGCTTGCTTGAGGCCGTAGAGGGACTTTTGGAGGAGACAAACATGGTTGGGGTGGGAAGGATCCACGAACCCAGCCGGTTGGGCACAGTAGACTGTCTCACGGAGATCGCCGTGTAGAAATGCGTTTTTGACGTCAAGTTGGTGAATGGGCCAAGCGTGCGCGGTGGCAATGCTGAGGACGACCCGAATCGTGGCCGGCTTCACCACTGGACTGAATGTCTCCGTGTAGTCAACCCCTTCCTGTTGCGTGAACCCTCGAAGAACCCACCGCACCTTGTAACGTGCCAAGGAGCCGTTCGGATGCAGCTTGTGCCGAAAAATCCATTTCCCGGTGACCACGTTGACACCTGCAGGGTGTGGAACCAAACACCACGTTTTGTTCGTTACCAAAGCATTAAATTCATCGAGCATAGCATTGTGCCAGTGAGGGTCTTTGAGAGCAGATTTGTAAGTGGCAGGAAGAGGGGAAATGGCATCGGAGGTAGTGAGGGTGAAGAGGCGACGGGGTTGAGCAAAACCACATTTGGCGCGGGCCGTCATTTTATGTGCGTTGGCAGGGGGCAACCGGAACGACGGGACGACGTGGCGGAGACGGAGTGGCCGGAGCGGAATGCGAGGAAGATCCGGTGGGGCATGCAGGAGAGCTGGGGGGCGAATCTGGGTT
>NC_057808.1:551897636-551901092 GCF_018294505.1 Triticum aestivum
CAGGATGGCGTCCGAGGAGGGGGGGATCCCGACGGGGATTGCGCGCAGGTGGGTGGCAGGGGCGGGATCCGAGGCAGGATCCGGTGCGGAGGGGGGGGAAGTGGCCTGGCGTGTGGGGCGTTCGTAAGGAAAAACGGATTCGTCGAAAATAACATGACGAGAGACGATGACTTTGCGCGTGGTAAGATCAAAACATCTGTAGCCCTTGTGTTCAAGAGGGTAGCCGAGGAGAACGCAACGTGACGAGCTGAGGGGCAAGTTTATGGGGGCTGGTGGCATAGAGATTGGGGAAGCATAAGCATCCAAAGACGCGAAGGTGGTCATATGTGGGGTGGGAACCGGTGAGGAAGAAGAAGGGTGTATAAGGAGTGGTGTGGGTGGAAGGGCGGCGATTGATGAGATGGGTCGCAGTGTGGAGGGCCTCAACCCAAAATGCAGGTGGTAAACGTGCTTGGAGGAGGAGAGTGCGGACAACATCGTTCGTTGTACGGATCATGCGCTCGGCTTTTCCATTCTGGGGGGAAGTGTGTGGGCAGGATAGACGGTAGATGATGCCGTACATGGAGAAAAAGGAGCGAAGCGAGGTGTTAATGAATTCACCACCATTGTCACATTGCATGCATTGGATAATAGTGTGAAATTGGGTGTAAATGTAGGTAAAAAAGCGTTGAAGAACAGAGGAGGTCTCGGACTTATGGCGAAGAGGAAACGACCAAGAGTAGTGCGAGTAGTCATCGAGGATGATGAGGTAGTAGGAATAACCGGAAAAACTCACAACAGGTGAAGTCCAAAGATCACAATGTATAAGTTGAAATGGTGCACTAGTACAATTATTTGAAGAAGGAAATGCTAAACGGGGTTGTCGTCCTAGTTGACAGGAGGAACAAGGAGAGCTTATATTTTTATTACAATCGGGAAGAAAGGTGCTAGAGAGGGAAGCTAAAGTAGATTTGCTTGGGTGCCCGAGACGCCGGTGCCACAGATCGCCGGTGGTGGTGAGGAGGGCGGAGAAGCTATCCGCGCGATCGCCGTAGAAGGGGTAAAGCTGGCTGGAGCTACTGGACGTCAGAAGTGGAGTCCGAGTGGGAATGCCTTCACAGAGAAACCAACAGGGTTAAAAGCAACTTCAACATTGTTTTCGCGAGATAATTTGCGGACAGAAATGAGATCCTTAACAATGCCCGGGGTGACAACTACATCACGAAGGGAAAGGGAGGAAGGGGGAAGGGTGGTGGAGCCAGTGCCGATAATGGGAAGGCGATGGCCATTGCCAACAATGATGCTCGAAGAAAAATGCGATGGTAAAGAACGAAACGAGGAGAGTTTACCAGGGTGCCCGGTGACGTGCGTGGCCGCGCCGGAGTCAAGGATCCAATCGGTGCTGGACCCGGGAAGTCCATGATGGCTGTAGGCGTGGTTGAAGAGAGCGGCGTGATCCCATGAGGGCGCGCCGTACGGGGCGGGCGGCGAGGGAGCCGCGGTGTGCGGCGAGGACGGCCCGGTCAGCATGAGGGGGTACGCCTGAGAGTGGACCCCAGGGCGAGGGCCGAGGACACCGGCGGCGTTGGGAGGGATCCAGGCAGGGCGGGGATGAGGAAGTGCCATGCCGAACGGGGCGAAGTAGCCCGTCCAGGGCGCCGCCTGGGGCGGCTGGGCGCCGCGTCCGGAGTCGGGACGGCCACGACCACGGCCGCCGCTGCGGGCACGACCACGTCCACCACCGTAGCCGCCGTTGCTGCGGCCACTGCCGTTGCCACCGTTGCCGCGGCCACCGCTGTTGCCACCGCCGTTGCCGCGGTCACCGCCGCGGTCGTTGTTGTTGTTGGTGCCGCCGGTGATGGTGAGCGCGGCGGCGCTGGCCTCAGCAGCGCGGAGGTTGATGTTGTACTCAGCCAGCTCGACACGAGAGCAGGCGACGTCGAACAGAGGGAGAGGCACCGTGTCGCCGAGGATGGTGCGGATGGTGTCGAAGCCCGCGTCGAGGCGGTGAAGGAACTGCATGCACAGATCACGGTCGGAGATGAGGGCACCGGTGTCCGCAAGCCCATCGGCAAGGGTCTTGAGACGGCGCGCGTACTCGGAGACCGCGAGGTCCCCCTGCTTCAGATTGCGGTACTGCCGCGTGAGATGGAGGTACTGCGCCCCCTGGTTGGCGAGGAAGTAATCCTTGATGCGCTGCCAGGCGGTGTACGCATCAGTCGCGCCGCCCATGATGAGCTCGAGGAGGGAATCCGCCAGCGTGAAGAAGATCCAGAGGACGATGCGGTGGTCGACAGCGAGCCAGTCGGCATCGGGGTTGAGAGGAGGACGACGCTCGATGTGGTCCTGGACCCGGTGCTGCATGAGGACGCAGGTGAAGAAGGTGCGCCACTTGATGTAGTTGTGCTCCGCCGGATCGAGTTTGAACTTGATATGGTTGGAAATGTGGTCGTTGTGGAAGTTGTGGAGGAGAGGATTAGTGGGTGGGGCGAAGGAGGAGGCGAGGGTAGTGATGAGAGCATCGGAGGTGGCCGGAATGGCGGAGGAAGGAGGAGGTGAGGTGCCAGGAGGGGAGGACTGAGGGGCCGAGGAGGAAACGGCCGGGGAGGGGAGATCGCCGAAGATGTCCTCAAAGGCCATGGCGACTGATACCAAGCTAGAAGATGAATAGTGCTCCACACACACTTGTATATTTCTCAGAGAGGATTACATGTACATATATAGCCGGCTCCCTCTACACTCCCGCAGTCATAGGCACGCAGGCCTTGTGCGCGGAGTGGGAGTTGAGGATCCTAAAGACTAGGACTAGCTACAACAGATTACAACGGTGCAATCGGTTAACAGCCCGTGCCGCGCGGCGGAGTTGGAGACTGTCGATCATCTTGTCTTCAAGTGCCCGTTCGCGCGGCAGTTCTGGCGAAGTGTCGGCCTGTCGCTGGAGGCGCCACGGTCAGGTCCCTTCATCTCTTCGATGCCTCCCCCGCGATTGGCGCTGCATCGCCGTCGGCTTTTGTTCTCCTGTCCTGCTGGCGTCTTTGGAAGAGGCACAACGTCGTTGTGTTCAGGGAGGGCTTGCCATCCCTGGCAGCCACCCTCAAGGCGACTGTCGTGACGATGCTGGGCTCTAGCGGTCTAGGTTCAAGGAGGGGCACCGAGAGCATGTGGGTGTCTGGCTTGGTGTGCTTAGTGTTGCCTAAGTCTCTCCGGTTATGTACGTAGCCCCTCCCCCGCTCGATGAGGGATCCAGATCCTCTAACATCTGAAGGGAAGTCGGGTAAGCTACAGTACCGTGACTTCCCTTCGCTAGATTCGCATAAATTGCAGCATACCACAATGTTTTAAGAACAGTGATTACCTACAATCGTACGTCAACAACAGTGATTTTTGAAGAGTGCCCGTTCTCTGACTTTTCTTCTTCATTTTGTACAAAGGTGATACTGCAGTTCTCTAACTTCCTTGTGTAAGTCAGAGGATCCG
>NC_057808.1:551901343-551909654 GCF_018294505.1 Triticum aestivum
GGTGGAGCCCCCCGCCCCCCTGAAAATTCAAAAAAAAAAAAGAATTGCAAATAACGACCGCATTTTGTCATTACAAAGAATTGGCAAGAGCTGTACTCGTCCATTTAAATTGGATTGAGTGTCATGTACTACGACTTTTCAGTTTGAGGTCCTGGACGACGTTGCTATCTGAGCTAGTATGACGCGTCTGGGGAAAAAATGCAACTCTATCCAGTTACGCGACGGCAAATCTCACCACTAGTAGAAAAATTCAGTGGAACAAAATAAGTACTAGTATACTTGCTCAGAACATCGTGTTGTTAGTTGTCGATTGTTCAGAGTCGTAGTGCAGCCATGGCGGTGGCGCCACTGCTTCTGCGTTGTTCAGCACCGCACGCTAGGCTGCCTCCACCGGCCGCAGGTGATTCCTTGACGCCACCGCCCGCCTTGGCCGTGGCAACCTCGTGCAGCCGCTGGCACCATCTCCTACACGCCATGCCCTATATATGTTGCAAAAGTTTTGTTCAACATGACCTCTGTTGCAAAAGGATTCCTCCACAGAGTGCATGTTCTTCCGGGCGAACAATTCGACCGACCAAGTCGAGTCGAGGAAGCAGCGTCGTGGGAATCCAGATATACATCCCTGAAATAAACCACCTGATCCTGAGAGCAACGAGCGTTCCCAAAAACAGAGGGCATCGATCGGTAGCTAGCATTGCATTTGGATGAGATGGTTTTCTTTTTCCAGAGTTATTCAGTGGCCTGATGAGCATATCATGGTGAACTAGCTGGATTTCGCCAATAGAAATTGCCAGTCACATCCATACACTGATTTTCATCTATACAGACGGTTGGCCATCCACATTGCATGACACCCAGTATCAAATCGATGTTGCAGCTACATCACAGTGGGTACAAGTTTCTCGATCGTCTCCTGGAGCTTCTTTCTGCTTCCGCTTCAACTCCTTGAGTGACGCCTTGTTGTAAAGGCAGCAGCGGTCGGCTTGCTGGCTTGTTGATGACGATGAAGTTCAGCCCGGCGATGTAGTGCTTCCAGTGAACACTTCATGTTTCAGTAGTGACACAAGTGTGCTGGGCAAAGTGTTGAGCTGGTTTCAGCAAAGCGCCTCTTGTTGCTGCGACTTGGCAGAGGCAGGGGTTGGTTGGCCATCCACATGATATCCAGTTGCAGATCGATTTTGCAGCTAGTACATCACAGTTACAAGATTCTCATCCATACTATATATACACTGACTGCCACCACGCTGGCGACGAGTCACGAACCACCTCACGAGTATATCAGAGTGACTGGGACTACTATTCCACAAGGATAACAGAGGACATATAATGCAGAGGCCTGGGTACTCCCCTTTTCAAAAAAAAAAAAAAATCAGAGGACATATAAATTGATTAAAAAATATCATTATTTTCTCAAGGGTAAATTTGTGAATCTAATAATACTAGCATGGTTTCATTCGTAAGGTAGTAGCTCTCAACACATTTCAAAAGGCCTTGAAAATTCTGAAGGGTGCAATCTGAGAATATGGAAAATGCAGCAACAACTCATGTTCAGTTGGAAATATATATGATGATTTCAGCAAAACTCATGTTGTGACCAGATCACCATGCGTTTCTGAATGGATCAAGTAATGTCCGAGACAGACATGACTGAAAGCAACGCAATCTATCAACACGTCAAAAAGCTCTAGAATGGCAGAGTGTTTGTTGCCTTAGCGACGAAAAATTCGACCGAGTCGAGGAAGCAGCACTTTGAGGATACTAGGAGTCGGAGACACGGGCTCTCGGAATCTATGAGGCTTTGAGGCAAGTGAAACTCCCAAATCTCACCCTCCCTATGGAGCGTTTTAGCTGCACGTCCTGAAAACGGAATTTGCCTTCTGGGAGGCTATCTTAGTGGTGGGGGTTCACGTTGGGCAGGGAGGACGAACACCACAGCTGCAATCTGTTCTTCAGAATGTTCAAACAGAAATCTTAGTCGGCTCCTTGTGCAGCTCCAGACATTAAGTTGGCTAGCAGACGTCAAAAGAATTTCACGAGTAAGGCTCAGCTTCTTCCAAAGATGCACTTTTCTTCATTAAGAATATAAGAAATCCCAGTGGCTGCACATGAAAAATCTTCGACAACACTTGAAATCAAACCAATCGACAGGTAAACACCAAAACTCATAATAAAACCAGTGCAACACATGATACCACGTAGCAGCTCCGTTACAAAACTGTCTCCTCTTCTCAACTCTAAACCCTCTCCCTCGCAATAATAAGAAAATAAAAAAAGGAGTATCTAGGCCTGGGCCTGCGACTGCGCCTGAGATGCGCCACCTAGAGCCGGGAAGTCGGCCGGGGTGAACTCCTTGTCCTGCTTTGGCCTCGGACCTTGCCACTGCCTGTAGTTGCCGCCCTGCTGGTACCCGCCGCCATTGTTGTACCCGCCTTGCTGCCTGCGCTCACCACCCTCCTGGCCCTCCTGGTTACCACCATTGCCCCGCCCGCCATTGTTGTACCCGCCTTGCTGCCTGCGCTCGCCGTTGTAGGCATCCTGGCGCTCCTGGCCACGGCCAACATTGTTCCCGCCTTGCTCCTGGTAACCTCCATTGCCACGGCCACCGTTGTACCCGCCTTGCTGCCGGCGGTCGCCATTGTAGCCATCCCTGCGCTCCTGGTAACCACCATTGTTGTACCCGCCTTGCTCCCGGCGGTCGCCATTGTAGGCATCCCTGCGCTCCTGGTAGTAGCCACCCTGCTGCTGGTCCCGGCGCTCGCCATTGTATCCGTCCTGGCGCTCCTGGTACCTGCCGTTGCCCCTGCCGCCATTGTACCCGCCTTGCTGGTAGCCACCTTGCTGGCGCTCGCCATTGTAGCCCTCACCCCTCCTTGAGGCGCCACTGTCGTTGGCGTTGGCCTCGACGTTGTGGAACACAATGGCATTCTCCCCGCGGCCAGAGTTGTAGACCCGGCGCTCAGAGCTGTTGTCACGGCTGCTGCGGCCATTGTAAGAACCGTTCCCACGGCCTCCCCTGTAGCCGCCGCCATATTGAGGGCGCCTCGGTGGTGTCGGAGGCACGTACGCTGAACCATCCTCATTCTTCAGGTACTCCTGGATGCTGACCTGCAGCAAACAGCAGAAGTAAGGATCACACTATCACTAACAAGTGCAATAAAGTAAAATTATAAGGAAATGCCTAGATTTCAGTGGTTCAGTAAAGTAAAACATGCCCCTTTCATATCGCAGCATCAAAATGCCTATTGTTGGTAGACTATAGTTCGTACCTTGCGAGGTTTAGCTTCCTTTGCAGCAGCCTCCTTTGCCTTGCGAACATTTTCCGCCTTCAATTTAGCATCATCCTCAATCTTCTTCTTCTCCAAGAGCTGGAGACCCTCAAAATCTACAGCAGCAACCCTCCTCTCCTCAGGTTTAGAGGCCTCCAGAGACTTCTTCTTTTCTTGCATCTTCTCATATTCTTCAAGGGTCATCTCCTGCTCCAAATTAGCACATCAGTAAGAAGATTGAAAAACAGAGCAAAGGGTCTGTATGTGAGGCAAGTATAGGCAAGTGTAGGGTAGTACAATTTTCTCTTGTTCAATGGGAGCCTCCTGCTCTTTCTCAGCAGTGGTCTCATTGGGAGCATCCCCATTAGACTCTTCCTTCTTAGGCTTTTGCTTCTTGAGCTTCCTCTTGACAGAGCCACTGATGCACTTGCCCTTATTGGTCTTCTCCTTCTTCTCGGCGCCATCTCCCTCCTTATCAGCGCCCTCTCCCTCTGGCTTCTTTTCGGCACCCTCTCCCTCTTCCTTCTTAGAATCATCTTTTTGCACATCCCTGCATCAGTTTCAAACATCAACAAGGTTAAACTTGAAGGATAATGGTCGTTACAATAACCATCAGAAAGTAAAAGGTCATGGCTCTGTGGAACATACCCAGTAGACTTGTCAGATTCAGAAACAGGGACGGCTTCAACAACATTCTGAGCAGGGGCTTCGGCCTGCTTTTCCTCAGCAGCAGGCTCCACCTTGCCTTCAGACTTGGTATCAACATCAGAAGCAGCCACAGAGGATGGCTTGCTCTTAGGAACGTACTTCATGTTGTCCCTCCTGTACTGCCTGTCATCATTGCCGTACCTCTGGCCCTCACCGCCATTGCGGTAGTTAGAGTCGGGGGCCTGGTTGTAGCCACCTCCGCTGCCATTGTTGTTGTTGTAGTCACGGTTGCCACTGCCATTGGCATAGTATGGACGGTCGTTGGTGAGGTAGACACGTTGATAGCCGTCGTGATAGAAACGACCGTTGGCATCCTCAAAGACACGACTGGATCCGGCACCACGTCCCCTTCCACGGCCTCCTCTGCCGCCACCACCACCATAGTAGCCCTGGCCTCTGCCCCGGCCTCCACCAAAGTTGCCCTCCCTTGGGTAATAGTTTCCACCATCTGAAATATAGCATAAGCCAGTGTCAGATCAGATCAGATCAGATCGACGGTTGCATACACATACTGGGGAGCGAGCAGGGACAAATTAGAGTTGAAAAAAATTTCAGAGCATGTTTAATTACAAGCATATTAGAAGGAGCCAACAGACCAATTAAGGCATGTAATCAGGTGGCAGAAATTAATCGAGCAAGATGTATGCACAGGTGAACATGAATCTGCCTGCCAGATACTGTGTGGAGTGTAATTTAATGACAGCACAAAATTCAACAACCAGGAGATCAAGATTGAATCAGAATCGTTACATCCCAGAGAGAGGGGACCGATCTATACACCACCGATGTCTAGGTCTAGCACGTGAAACAAATCAAGGCCCTTTGTTGGACCAAAACTAGGAGCAATCACGAGCCAGACGCGAGGATCTACAAAGATTAAACCGATGCAGGGCGAAACAAAGGCCGGATCCCCGCTACGCTGGAATGCAGCCGCCAGCTGGGCAATCGGGGAACCGGAAGGAGCGATCGGGGCCCGGCAATCTACGTACAGTAGAGATCGGGAGGGAGCGGGAGAGGGATCGAGGCGGGCGCAAACCTTGGGGGTACTGCTGGTCGTGGTGCTGGGGCGGGGGGTTGGCGGGGGCGTCCTTGGCGGCGGCCTTCTTGGCGGCCTTGGTGGGCTTGTCGGGGTCGTCGGGCGGGAGGACCTTGTTGACGACGCGGGCGACGGCCTCGTCCCCCGAGGCGCCGTCGGCCAGGTCGAGCAGGTCGAAGATCCCCATCGTGGCGGCGGCGGCGGCGGCGGCGGCTAGGGTTCTCCGCGCGCCTCTTCCCCCTAAACCCTCGTCGAGGCTGATCTGGTTGGCTTTGGGGGCTTGGTGGGTTGGTTGATGGATCGTGGAGGGCCGGTGCGCGGGGATTATATAGGTGGGCGGCGCGACGGGCCCGGCTCGGTTTCCGCGCTCGACTTACCGACCTTGACTCCAACTCCACCCCGGGCCGGGGAGAGAGGCCCCAGTAGCTTCCACGGCGCGGCGTGCCAGGTTCGTTCGATCGGGTAGAGTACGTACGTGACCGGGTCGGTCGGGATCAGACTGGGACTGGAGTACTCTCTCTCTCTCTCTCTCTCTCTCTCTCTCTCTCTCTCTCTCTCTCTCTCTCGCAGGCAGTTATGGAAGGAGTCGTGACCCCCCGACCAGACCGATTGCTTGATTCTAATTGGAAGATCGATTTCCTTTCTTCTCTGCCAAGCCAACCCAAGCCACGGGTCCGGTACGTAGTGTGAAATCACCACCACGTCCACGCTAGCTAGCAGTGGTCGTGTCGCGTGTGTGCTCGTACCCACGGCCAGTGCTGGCCCAAATATTGGCAATGCCAAAGTAGCTAAAAATTTGGCTGCTTCATGTGTGACCGGCTATACGGGATCAAATGAATCTTTTGTTTCCTTTTCATTTTCATTTCAAACATCAAATCAAAACCCCCTAAGATTTGCAAGATATACGGGTGCAACACTGACAATCTCACATGGATGAAATGCCAATAATCTCACAGGCCCTCCATGTGGCCGCTGCCGGTACTAAAGGAAATTTTATGATATATTTTTTTGATTTTTTTTTAAATTTCTGAATTATTTTAACCTCTAATCTCTAATCACCCCTCATCACTGCTCAATTTGACATCTAATCTCTAATCACCCCTCATCATTCCAAATTATCTAACTTCCCGGACGGTCACCCATCCTCTCACTACTCCAGCCTGAGCACGCTTAACTTCCGGGTTCTATTCTCCCTCGTTTCCAAGTATGCACTTGTTCTTTTCCTGACAATAATAAGATGTCAATCCTATTAACCCTCAGGAATTTAGCTTGAGCATGAAGTCACACATTTCACTGTTTGAGTTTGAAACTATTGTTCTAAAAAACAATAATTATTTAGTAACACTAATATTTCTTGAATAAGTAGTTTGACCATAGTTTGACCATAGTTTGACCACAGTTTGACTACAGTTTGACCAGATTTGATCAAAATTCAAAAAAACTGAAATAATTATTTAGTAACACTAATATTTCTTGTATAATTAGTTTGACCATTGTTTGACCACAGTTTGACCAAATTTGACAAAAATTCAAAAAAACTGAAATAATTATTTAGTAACACTAATATTCTTAAATAATTATTTAGTAACACTAATACTTTTTGAATAAGTAGTTTGACCAGATTTAACAAAAATTCAAAAAAAAACAGAAATTTGAGCATAACTTTTTTTTCCTTTTAGAATTTGAGGATTCTAAAAATTTGCAAACAGGCCGTAGGCCGTCAAAATCGGATGCGGATTTTCGTGCTGAACATTTTGATATATTATACGTTTTTTTTTGACGTCGTATGCAAAAGTTATAGCCGTTTTACATTTTCCCTACACTTTTTGCAAAACATGTCCAAATTTAAGTTTTTAAATTTTCCTAACTAGTACATGTAGTAACATAACTACATCTGGAAGGATTTTAATTTTTGAAGTTTTTACCTTTAGTACCGGTTCGTGCGATGAACCGGTACTAATGCCTCAAACCCCATCAGTACCGGTTGGTGGCTCGAACCGGGACTAAAGGTCTAACCTTTAGTACCGGTTGGTGCCACGAACCGGTACTAATGGGCATCGCACCCTTTAGTCCCGGTTCATGGCACCAACCGGGACTAAAGGTCCCATTTGAACCGGGACTAATGCATGTACGATACCCTAGTCGCTCGAACCAGGACTAATGCTCACATTATTCCCGGTTCGTAATGCAACCGGGATTAATGCTCTTTTCTGGCCGAACCAAAGCCCTGTTTTCTACTAGTGAGTCTTTCTTTGTGAAAACTCGTCAATCAAAAGTTAGAATGAAGAGGTGCCGAGCTAGCTTGGGCTTTAGAGGACAATGAAGGTAATAGTGGTGGTTTGTCTTTGTGTTAGGCATGAATCCATGCTTGCAGATGTGATGTTTTCAAACTAGAGATGCATCGATGCACATGTACGAGCTAAGCCAAATGAGCCCTTGTGGAGATTAATTTGTATTTACGAAGATCCAAGAGTTGAACGTCGCCACCTCATGTGATCTCTCCTCCAAGATTTGAGTGTTTAGTCTGATCTACCTTGCCTTATTGTGGGAGATATTAGTGAGTGTATGTGGGAATCTAAGCATTTCTCATTGACGCCGTGGCCAGTAGATGCTAGCTTTTCGTGATGCACTTGAGATATGTGAGTTGGCTGATCTAGGCTTTAGAGGAGTTGCTCATACATATGATAACATGAGAGGAGGAAATGTCAATGTTAAAGTGCGGTAGTCGAATCCGGCTTGGAGGAATATCTTTGATAATATTGTGGTATGTCATCCCATCTCCCCATTTTTCGAGCCATGTGCCACCGCATGTGGTTTGTGTTCTTACGGAGGACCGGCATGCAAAAAATCAAAGACTTAGGTAGAATGAAATAATGTGGGAGCGGCACCCAGCGCCACAAGAGGTTTATTGCACGGTCCCTGGCTGATGCGGGCTTGAAGCATTCTTTAGGTAACATTCATGTTGTTACCCAGGGTATTAATGCATAAGCTTTGCACATGGAGCAAAATAAAATTTGGTAATATTGCACGTGAGATTGAAAAGGCTCGTGCACAGCTGGAGGAACTTATGCTCATAAATGCAGATATAGTTGAGATGCGCATGGTAACATACAAGATGAATGAATTACTGTATGGGGAGGAGTTAATGTGGTTGCAACATTCCCGTATTGCTTTGCTCAAAGATAGTGACCGGAACACAAGATTCGTTCACTCTAAATCTGTCACCTGGACTAGAAATAGCATTAATAAGGAATCTTTCAGATGTTAATGGTAACACTAATCCCGAGGGTAAAAATATGGG